>NC_053390.1:513920351-513937851 GCF_905171765.1 Bufo bufo | reverse complement strand
TTGGTGAAGAAAAGCTTATTCTCTGCAGTGACAATAATATAAGGATAAACTACTGATAGGTTTACAACAGGCAATCCCTATCATTCCGGTAAGAGCTTTATCTATGTGGCTATCGTCTGCACTGGATGGGAGTTAACGTTTAATGAATATATTATGCTTCATTCACTTCAAACATGGTTACCCTTCCATTTCCATAGTAGGTGTGGTGCGGTGTTTTAATAGTTGTACCTTTATATAGCTATTAATTAATCCTCATAAACAAATGCAGACAAAGCTTAGCTATTAAAGAAAGACAGTTCTAGGAAGCCTATTAAGTTGTGTTTGTCTGCAGTCAATTAATAGAGTATTGTCCATACAAGCATCAAAGCCAGGACACCTATCTGGATGTTGCTTTCAAGCGTGCCAAGGTTACAAACCTGTCTGTGGAGGAACATTGACTGTTCTCTTCTGAAAGCCACCTAAGAAAACATTTCCTAGGACCGGAAAGAGAGTACTGCTCACAGTGATGTTACTGGCACCATCTTATCACAGACACGCATTGACACTTCACCATTGTGTAAGAGGACAAAGGTGCTGGACGTGCAAGTAGCACATGTCAGGAGCTGAACAGACAAATCTCTGAGGAGACCACTGGCTTATGTTTCTTCTGCTCTTTAAGACTAATGGCACAGCATAAGGTATCAGGTTATTACAAGCTCTTTGGTCTTAATGCAATATGTATAACAGGGCCCCCCACCTACCATGTTCCATTTATAACACCAGTGTCATCTTGTGTGGCTCAGTCACCAGAGTCTAAGCTTGGCTACTACCTGTACACCTCCTATAACCTACTGGAATGCTTGAATAGCATTACCGATCAGCAATATAACTAATGGACATACAAGCTTTAATAGTAATATAATAAACAAGCTCAAATTGTCTGAAAATGCACTGGAACAAACGTTTCACAAAGAATTGCACTTGAAGATCTCCTACGTAAATAGATATTTAAAGGGTTGGTGCCTGGCAGAGATATTTTACATATTCTTTGTGGAATGTCAACATGTTTGCACAGTTGTGGTCATAACTGGCCTCCCTTTGTACACAACTGTGCACTTTTGCCACTGATTGTGCTTGACAAATTATGCTGACGTAGCATTTGTACATACGTAAACTATCTACTTGTATCATTTCAAGGGTGTAATTATTTCCCATCAAAAGCAAGAAACTTGCAGTAATGCCATGTTAACAATGTAGAATACATTTACAGCTATTCATTAGTAATAGAAATGCAGCTACAAATGAACACAGTATAGACAGTGACGTATACCTCCATGGAGGCAGACCACGTGACTGCTATGGAGTCTGAAGAGACAGAAGGAGCCTGGAGTTGAATGTCGTCTTTTCCCGACATGAGAGCACTATATTTTCATTTGGCTACCACTAGAGGGAGCTCAGAACAAAGAGAATATTACGGTAACAGTATAAATTGCTATGCACTGAGCTCCCCCTAGTGCTGGCTGCAGGTAGCCAGTTTTGTAATATATTATGTGAAGGAAAGCAATGATTAGAGCTGTTTGGGGGAGATTTATTAATGTATTTATGACAGTTGTTTGGTGTAAATACAATAATGTGTTGTTCAAAATGAGCACAATATTTTTTAAGAATCTGTTTTGAACACAGAAGTCGGATAAAGTGGGTGAAGCTAAAAGGTGATTTCTTTTATTCCAATTTTTTTTTATTAATATTTCTTCAATTCAATCAAAGAAAATATAAATTCATCTGAAATCTGGGGAATTTTGCTTTGTATTCTGTCTTGCCTGGGAATGTTCGATACGTGCATACTTTAAAATTGAGTAGTGAAGGGAGGCCCATAATACATTTTGCTATGGAGCCCTATGAAATTTGTGTACGCCCCTGAGTATAAAACAATCAGAATTAAGGCAAAAACTTAAATACTGTTTTGTATTTTGACTGCAAAAAGGTCATTATTATCAGATCAACAGGGTCCCAACCACCAACAATCATCCAAAATAACTGTTTGCAGGAGCTGCTGTGTGCTGGAACGTCACAGCTCCATGTCTGATTTTGAAGAGCTCTGCAGTCAGCTGATCGGTGGGGTCCCAGGGGTCGATCTGATAAGGATGACTTACCTAAGGATAAATCATATATAGTAAACTCCCCCAAAAAACTTTAGGGTGGGTTCACACATATGTTTTTTGGCATTTTTTAACATTTTGCATTTTTGGGGGCATTTGTTTGCTGCATTTTTGAAGGGAAAAATGTAAAATAGTAGATTAAGGGATTTAGGATAATAATATGACAGCTCTATTCTTCTATTAATAGGCCTAGATAAAGATGCCCACAAAAGAACATTTTAATAATCAGAGTAACGTATGATGCCATAACTCATCCCCTTCATTCTCTGCTTGGAGTGAATGGACTGATTGAGAAAGTCAAGTGCGGCTATTTGTCATGGCAAAAATCCAAACAAAGGAAAAAGTTAAGGCAGGACAAGAAGTAGAATACCTGGAGTGACTTCAAATGTCAATATGTGACTTCAATTTGTGATAATTGTTTATGTCATTATCCTTTTAATATCATCTCTCTATACACAATATAGTGGTTAAGACCAGTTCGCTGACCATTCAAGTGAATAGGACTGATTAGACAACGCAGCGGTGGAACAGACAGTGGTGACATCGTTTCAATGTAAGTACAGTTATTTCACAGAGCCGAAGTCTTGGGATTCACATTTATTTAAAGCAATGTATTGACTTACATCCATAAGCTGATTTAGCTGGTTACTGTGGAAATTATTACAGTAAACCATGTTAAACTTTATTTCACGCTTGAAAATAAATCAGCATATTTGGCACTTAAATAAAATACTGTACAAATGAATAAATGGCCAGTTTCTACGGTGCTGTTTTTCTCCTGGTACCTATTGATTTAACACATAGAAATAACACTTATCAGAGAGTTTTGAAAGTTGTTAAGCTGCAATTACTCATGGTACAATTAATTATATTTAAGGTGCTAAAAAATAGCTTCTCTCCCACATATCAATGCATAAAGATCAACAGCTGTCTGAAGTGAGCAGCTGCATGTGCTAGCTGTGAAATTAAGAAAAAGTTCTGGGAACTCCGATAAAGTTTCTTTCGTCATCAATTCCATGTGAAGGCCACCATTTTAATGGAAAATGTCAACAGTATTCACTTTGCCATACATGATATTTCCATACAGAGATATGAACAACTGGATGGAGATTTCTGTTACTCAACAACATCAGTAAAGCAAGGTTTGGGGCACGCAACTAGTTTTTCATGCAAGGGCTAAATTATCAAATTGTACTGCTCAAAAGAAATGCAATATTATTGCACAGGTCAATAAAAGGGTATTCTACCTTCCACAGTCTATAGACATCCCAAAAATATTAGATTACATAGTGTCCTACTCTTATGACCCCCATGATCAGCTGTGATGTGAGAATCCAGCAGCAAGAGTTAATGTTCCCTACAGCAATGCCAAAATAAGTAATACCTAGTGCCTCTTAAAACCAATGTGCTGTCCAATTCAGGAAAAAACATGTTAGATCTTTGAGATTTAAATGGACCCCTACAGAGCATTTATAAAGGGGTTTCCTAAACCAGGCAATGATTAAAATGTGAAGATAAAAGCCAGTATTAGATTGGTTTGGCAGGATAAACACTACTATTTTTATTTATGCTCGATTTATGCACCATATGTTGCTGATAAATGTCTATGTGTTTGGTGCTTGATCCCAAAGGAAATTAGGCTGTTACACAGGAACTGCTGTTGAGTAGATACGAAAGTAACTATAAAAAAAACAGTCCCATGAGGGTCAAGAGCACACCTGTGTTTTGTGTCATCGAAAAGTTCATGCCTCTGGTTTACTATGGTATAGGGGATGTACACAGAGTGATTATAGGGTATAAGGCAACCTTCTCATTCAGCTTATGTTTTCCTTTATCTTATATATGTATCTGCTCTGACAGATTTCAAGAAGTGGAAAACCTATAGGGCAATAAAAACAAATGAGGACTGAGGGAAGTGTCGTGTAACCCTGATGTATACTTTAAGCAGCTTGAACTGCTCACACAAAATACTGACACATGGTTTGTTTTCCTGTACCATAACGGAACATGATAAAGTATCAGCACTGTTAAAGCCTTATTCAGTCATGTTCCTTTTGGAAAGCTAACAAAACACCGGATTTCTAACAGTTCTTTACAATTTCAGCCCTTCTGGCATTTTACATAACAGTTCAAGCACCTGCACTTCAATGCAGATAACACAACGCATTGTAATGAACTTACATCAACACAGTTTTGTATTTTCATTGTCTCAATGGCAATCTTATATCATAAGAAAGCAAGCGGGAACTTCAGCTAGATAAATGATTGCTTTGTAGACAAAAAGCATTTGCTTCCAATTGAATGTCCAAAGCTCAAGATAAATTCCTCTGTCTATACCAGAAAAATGGACAAAACGTATCCATCCGGCCTTTTGGGTCAATACGTTGTTAATAGTCAGGTGTATGCACTAGAAATGGACTACAACAACAATACATCCATGGTACGTCAAATATTTTCCCTATTAAAGATTTTGATGAATTTATTCCAATGCTTAATTAACCTGCTATGATTTCCCTATTGCAGGTAGAGAAAAACCTCTCCATAACACCACCTCTTTGGGAAGACCAACCCTAACAGCCTAAACAGCATCTCACTGCTGAAGCCAGTCATTTGCTGCAGTGGAGCATGACCATACCCATGCAGTGCCAAAAGAAGACAAACCATTGACTGGAACGTGGACCCAGCAGAGCCAGCACAGATTATGGGAGACGTGGGGCGCAGGTATGAATCTTCTATTTACTTTGGAAACTTGGTAAAAACAAAGCAGTAATTCCAGAGAACCCGTTAGAGACCACTGCAATTTCGGGTGGTCATCTCAAAAAGGTTTCACTAAAGCTAGCCATGTGCATTATCATGTTAGCCAAACCTGCCAAATTTATCAAGATTTGATGACCATTTAATTTCTATGGGGTCCTCCTGAGGGCAAATGTTGGGGAAGATAATGACTGGCCAGGTAGATTAGAACATGCCCAACTTTTTGTTTGTGGGGACATAAGCCAAGTGTCAGAGGTGTCTGGAAGAAGCTTTCTTTCCTCTCCCTTTCATAACACAGGCATGCCTTGCCAACATCTGCACAGTTCATGCTGATTTATGATGGCAAGCTAGTGGTATCCCTCTCTTTTTACATAATAAGCTCCACATTTCAGCTTTTCTTAATTATTCCAGTGTTTACCTCTTAAAGAGTCTTCCTGGCTGCTGCTCACATAATACTTAAACCATAATACAATGACATCATGTAGTGATAGAAAAAGACCATGCTATTGTAATATTTATCTCTAAACTGAAGAACCTCTGCTGTCAACCACTCAGTACAACATGTATCTCTTGAAGAGGGGTGAAAACATTTTAATTGTTATTTCTAATGTCATGCAACAGCACGAGAAGTCTTTTCAAAGAACTGAAATATTATACTGGTGATCAGACATACTGTAAGTAACAGGGACAGGAGTTTGACAGCTGCTTCACAGAGTAAAGTAACAAGAAAATGGTGCCTTCTTGTTGGGGTTTCCTATAAGGATGAGTTATGTGTAAATAAAAGTATTGTTAGTTGTAATTATACATATATTTATATAGAAAACCAAAGTAAAGAGGTTCTCTGGGATTTTGATATTGATGGCCTATCCTTAAGATAGTTTATCAATATGAGATCGGCGTGGGTCCGGCTCTCGGCATCCCGGCTGATCAGCTGTATGCAGAGACCCCGTTGCTCTATGATTGCTTATACCTCTTCCTAGGCCAGGTTCATGGTTCATGGCCTAGGCGCAGCTCAGTCCCATTCTAGTGAATGGGGCTGAGCCGCATTACTAAGTACAGCCGCTATCCAATACATGGTGCTGTGCTTAGTAACCTGTGAGGAGGCTTACTCTGGTGAGCCCCACGACTTACTCAAACAACAGATCAGCAGGAATGTCGGGAGTAGGACCCCAGACAATCTCATATTGATGACCTATCTTATCTGCTTATGAAAAACAGTATGTGTGCACTGCAAGGAAGATAATTGCAATGAATGGATGTCGTAGGGATACTTTTTGTTTGTACTGATTACTACATTAAACTGGCCATACCGTACATTTGGCTAAGTGCACATGTGTTTTGAATAGAGAGAGGGGAAAAAGCCTCTGCCACACACCTGTTGTGGAAGATTATGTGCCTAAATAGCAAAAGGATTGGGCGTATTGAAATCTTACTGCCTGATACTTCTCTCCCCCAAAATCTAGTGTCGGGGGAGAGTCGAGAGGACTCCACTATACAGATTAGAGTCTAGGTCTTCCACAATTGGCTGGTTTGGGTGACATTAATCAAATATTTATTGCCAGTTTAGCGTTGAAAGCACAGGCCTCTCTGGTGCCTGGGACTGTGGGAGACCACATAGACACACACGTGCAGCAACCACCTTGTATCTGTGCTACAGCAGCGGCCGTATTCTCTGCAAATGAGAAGTATATAATGTGATGGAAAAATGAATCAAGCCAGCAAATGAGGCAATATGGACAATCGCTATACTTTAGTAAGCGCCTTAACTTTGTCTACATGGTAGATGCCATTTGCTGAAGCGAGACAACTCCTTTAAGCACAGCATAAAGTTGTTTTTTTTCAAAAATGGTCAACCAAACTACCTTAATACTTGACATGAAATAAGGCCATGGTTAGTAATGACAAAAACACGAACATTTTAGCATCACAATAGACATGACATCACATATCCTTTTGGATGCTGAAGCCCAGCTTACTGAATGGCAGCCTCCACCATCTTTATATTAACATCCTCTAAGGCTTAAAAAAAAAATGACTGTACAATTTTACATATGGCTCATGGACATGAGATTCAACTCAGTAAATAAATGCGTAAGAGCTGGAAAAACTGACTGTATGGTCACTTTTTACTGTACACCATGATCATTCCACAATAAGTACCATGTAGTTCTAAAGTAGAGCCAAAAATTACTCTGCTGGTGTCCTAGTATGAAAGCCAAAAAAGCTGTCTCCTTTTTTGTGAAGATTTAATTTAGCATAGTAGCTTCATGATGTCATGCAGAGCTCCTGCTGTCAGTTTTCAGCAATTTGTAATACTAGTTCTCAGTTTTTCCACCACCTGTACTTGCAATCTCCTTAAGTACCATACAGAATGAAGATGTAAAAGTTATGGAGCTAGGACAAGCAAGATAAAACTGATTTGTTCCACATCATTTGGAAGTGGGAAATTGTGTTCCTCTCCAGGGATTTAGTCATAAAGAAACTATAGAAACTTGCGGTCTCATAACCCTTCACTATTTCACTCTTTAACTAGCCAAAAAGAGCAGCTAAAAAAAGTTGTCGATCTTCCAGTTTATAAATGGATTTCTCTTGCCAGTTAGAAATTGTCTTTCCGTCAGAGGCTGTGAAACGTTTACTCCTATGTAAATAAATCCAGGGAATTGATGATATAAAATTATCTGTGCCACAAGATGGCAGCAAAATCTTTAGTAATAAAAAGTAAGCTAAAAAAGCTATCCATGGTTTAAGCAAGCTAGAAGTGAGCAGAAATGAACAGAACAGATTTGCTACTTTCTTAATTTGAAAACCTTCAGCCATTAAAAGAGCCTGACGAGTTTAATTCCCAACTTATAGTCTCGAATATAAAAATGTTGAAGTTTTCAAATAATAGACAAAGATTTATAGTACTCATTTAATTCCCAATTGTCATCTAAAAAATAAGCTCACTGCAAACTTACAAAAATGTGCAGTCTCATCCATTCATTTGAAAGAGAACTGCCACCATATGTAATGAATGACCAATTATAATTCACATCCTCCATATTTAAAGGGACTGTCCCAAGAATGAGACAGATCCTCTATCAACAGGATGGGTAGAATTGTCTGATTGCTTGGAGTGCCACTGTTGGGGAATCATAAGAACATCCCATGTCCCATGTGCTACAATTTAAAAAGAGCAGCGGTCAACCATGCACAGTGTTGATACTTTCAAATTCTTTGGGACCGATGAAGGTAGCCGAGCTCTCTGCTCAAATGGTAAACAGGCCCTCTATTCTCCATTCCCAGTGGTGGGACCGCCAAAGGCCAGACAATAATAACCTATCCTGTGGATAGATGTCACAGCATATGGTCGTGACTCTTTGTGTCGCATGCAGTTGTCAGCGGTCTGCTTGTTGTCTACCGCAGGTTAGGACAGTTTGTATGTTTGTCTCACGTGTGGTTGCCGCTGGCAACATAATTAGGTTTGGCAGTGTAGCAGCCTGAGCTGGCTGCTAGGCGGCTCGCTGTCAAGGCATGCGGTTGCTTCTAGCAACATTTGTATGTATGTGTTCACTGTCTATGTTTGGTGAGCACGGGATTCATGTTATGTGTACATTTCCCCTTTAAGTGACACTTACCTTGTCTGGTGTTGGAAGGGTTAACTCCTTTCTTAGTTTGCGTGTGTGGGTGTGGCTACTTAGGCTATTTAGCCTCTGCTGGATCCCTGTAGCTGAGGAGTACTCCAGCCATGCCTTATGCTGGAGTCATCCTCCTGGTCTTATACCATCTGTCCAGTGAGGGCCACCCTTGTGGTCATAAAACATGTACTGATGTTAGGTTTATGTTTGTGTGGTGTTTTACCTTATTGCAGCTATGGATCTGGTTCCTGTGTGTTTAATGTTTGTGTGCTGTCTCCCTTTGTGTTTGGTGTGGACTTCAGCATTTGAGCACGGGTTCCAGTCTGTGTGTCTGTGGCAGGTAGGTGTGGAAGTGGTTTCACTCACCTGCCATATCCATATGTTGTATATGTTTCCCTTTCCTTGCAGCTTGGCCAGTTTAGACTCCTGTTCGTCCATGTCTAGGAGGAACAGGTCGTCTTACCCTGCTCCTAGTCCAGGGATTTCCTGAGGGCTAGTAGGGACCCGAGGTTCCTGAGTATGAGCCCTCCTACCATCTGGGTTGGCTCATACGGTTAGGAGTCAGGGTCAGAGTTAGGGAGGATGCTTTAGGAGGTGACCTGCTCCCTGATTCTGTTGTCCTGGCCTAGCAGCTTCCCTCTATCCCTTTAACATCGCACGGTGGGGGGTTTCCCCCACTCTTCGCCGTGACAATAAATGATCAGTATATATATTCTGTGGACAAACCCTTAAGTCATAAATACACTGCAAATATATAAAGTCTACCTTTTATATTCCAACACTACTTCACGTTAGTGCTGCATACTCATTCCTCTATCTTTTGGAATCATCAACAGGCAAATGTGTATCCAATGGGCTTGGTAAGCCCATGGAAATGTAATTTGGGTGGATGTCAATATGAGAAAAATGCTTTATGTTTGTCAAATCCTATGTGAGACAGAGGGCCCAGTGAGGCTCCATCAGCCCGAGGCCTGCATTCAACAGGAGATGGCACTGGTGGCACAACAGGGCAGGGGTTCAGGATTTAAGCTGATGTCTCACTGACAGCTGGTGTCTTACAGCATGCATGAGGCTTTGAGGTGGCCATATACATTAGACAGAAGTAGGTTAATGACTGAATGTCTGCTGAATGAAAAATAATTTGGCGAATGATCATTTTGCACAGTCATACACATTAGATGGTCAGTTAATATAACCAAAATCGATGGCTTTGGCTGACATACATCTAATGTGCATGGGCAGCTTAAAGGGGTTGTCCAGTATTTTGACACTGGTGGCCTATCCTGGGGATAGGCTTTCAATATTGGATTGGTGGGAGGTTGAAACCCCTGTCGATCAGTTGTTCTTGGCCCTGAAACTACAACACTTCCTCCATTGTGTAGTACACAGAGTTGGCTACTACAGCAGTGCCCCCATTCACATTTAGTAACCAGCTCCATCCACTACACAATGGATGGAGGTGTGTAGTTCCAGTGCTGACTTCGAGAGCTAGAGCTGGCTGGGAGCAGTTGATCGGCAGGGGTGCATGGTGTTGGACCCACACCAATTTGTTATTGATGGCCTATTCAGAGGATAGGACATCAATATCAAAATCGAGGATGACTCCTGTACGACTTTCTGGAGTGTGTTCAGCCTGACTAGAGGAATTTCACTATAGTCACATATTACTTGGCAGGAGATTTTTTCAAGTGACTTCACGATTAAGATGGATCCATAATTATCTCTTACTGCCCTTTCCACATTCTATTATCATCTACATCCATCTGACTATTCAATTTTTCTAGAGCCTGAAAACAAAATATGTATCCAATAACAATATCTGGACCAAAAACCTATAACTTTCTGTCATATCTTATGCACAGGAAAAACAATGTTTTTTTATCCTTTCTCTACTTGTCTTTGAAAACTATTTAGAAGTCGATAGAAATGGTTGTCACTTGGATTATTTTTATCGGCAGGCGTTAACATTATTAAGGACTTCAAAGGACTTTCTTAATTAGACAGTAACCATGTTACTTTGAAACCTGTTAGATGTTTCTTTTTAACTTCTATGCTATTTTTATGTTTTATGACCATAATCAGGGGGTGGATGGTTCCCATTGTGTCATATGCGCATTTCTAAGGAGCAGGCGACACAAAATCCCTTACTATAGTGTATGCTTAATCTATTTAAGGATAAAAAATGGCTACGTTACCATTTCTTCATATTAAAAAGAACAACAATATATTGTAATACCAATGTTATAATTCTACCTCAATATCCATTTTCTTCTTTGTGTCTAGGCGCTTCACTATGTTGCTGCTTGTAAATCATCTCCTGCTACTGGTAAACCGCTATCATGAGATGTGGCGTAGCCTACTTTGAGCTTTAGGCTGCTAAGTGAATATATTGCTATTGACAGTTTTTACAAGATCATTTATCAGTAAATAAATTTGTGTTTATAGGGCATCACTTTTCCCCACTGCCCTTTTGAGTAAGGCTATTAGGTTTACTAGTTAAGCATCGCAAGCATGAACCAAAGATGTGTTTCTATGGTCAATAAACCACAGACTAATGGTGAGTAAATACTGGAAGTTATGAGCCAAATGCCGGTTCCTGGCATCATATCTATGACAAGAAACTGTCAAGTCAAGTGAATTATCTCAGACCTGCTGGAAATACTTCAATTGTCTCCTATATTCTATCAGGATCTTGTAGCACATCTAAAGGGTGCAAAAATTTCTATCTGCTAGGGCATGTCAAGAATGTCCTAACATGCAGAGTGATTTTAAAAAAGGGGCAAAGATATATTTGTCCTTTATACTTTCTCTCCATTTATGATCCACTCCTGATTTTGGCTTCCAAAACTGCAAGAAACAAGATGGGTTGGTGATATCCTTACAGAGTTATAACTTTAAGCTCCTGGGACAAATACATAACATGTAACCAGGCCCCTCAACAATCTTGTATCATTTATCTGGTCTGCACTCATTGGGCAAATTTAGTTTTTTGGTCTCATCTGGATCCAGTACATGTCCCTATAGTTAGACCTCTGATTGTGAAGATCTTTCCAATCCTCCCCCTAAATCCTCCCCTCCTTTCTGAACTAGTTTAACAGAAATCAACACCACCACTCGAGTAATTGTAAATGAAGACAGATGCAAATATTATTATTAGAAGAAAATCATTTTCTTTTGTGTTCCCAGGGAGGCCAAGAATGTATGAAACATTGACCGATGTGCAATATTTTACCCCTCTAATTGAAAACTGACAGCAAATTCCTTATACAACGTAATAACTGGTAGCATCCATTAATGCACATTCCTATGTCAGCCTGGTTGTTAAGAATTAGTGAAATGTCATATACTATTATGAACTCAGTGTTCACACGTTCAGAAAATCTTGCATGGAAATTGCCTTCAGCAATTATGCTCTATGCCTGCATCCAAGTCGCTGTTTTAAATGGAGGACTTAAAAAGTATAGAGAAAGCAACACGTTACGTGACTCTGCGGCACCGACAGGAAGAATGTGATCCTGAATCAGTTCACACTTTTTGAACTTAAGAAACAACTTCAGAGCAAAGAGGCAAATAAAAGAAAAACAAAGAACAAAATTGACTGATGTCAGCAATGCTATCTCCAGGCAATGGATTCACTAAGAGCCTACAGAAGGATATAGGAAAAAATGCACAATAAATCTGAGGGTCCTAGAAGACAAAAACAGAAGATAAGCAACACTTCTAGTCAACCAGACACAAATCTGCCATTAACTAGAAAAGAACAGATATGCAGCTAGGGTGGACCCTGTGTCCATCTCCCTTATGTATAGTAAGCAGGTCATTGTCCATAGGAATGCTAGCCCTGGAGGCTTCAACTCATGTTTTGTCCTGATTTCAATGCTGACAAGATCTTTAAGACACAGATAATTCTGCTAAGTTATCAAAAGGAGCAATAACTTCCCTTAAGGAAGCAATGTGTTTTTTAAAGAGAAAAATATTTTTTTTAACAGAAATCATGGGGGCGCTCATACAATCCAAAGGCTTCAGCAGACATATGGCGCTAGGGAACATGAAGCACTAGTTGTCATGCAGTGGATCATACCAACATCCAATTGTCTGGAACACAAATCTGCTTTATGTCTTGACTGCATTATTAGGGCATGTCCATAGCAGCACTATTATTTCCATTCTTCTGATCCGATACAGGAGTAGAATAATGAAAATAATAGAAGTGCTGGTTTTGGCACATAACTGACAGAAATGGAGCCAAACAGATCCCATTGACTATAATTGGCTCTGCTTGGTTTCCGTTCAGGAGAATATAATTTTTTTTGCATACAGGGCTTTTTTAAGCTATTTTTGACGAATTCTATGACAGAATCCCCAGACGGAGCCTCTAACGCAGCTGTGGACATGCCGTTATCCGTTATGGATGATGTCTGTACAGTAAGTGGTTTGAGTGGTATCTACCATGCATGACAATCAGACATTTACCTAAGGCAATGCTGGAAATGGTCTACATGCATTACATTTACTGTTCAGCTTGGTAGTAGAGTACATCTCATATACTGCAACCTGTGGATCTGGACCCCAAATCTCAGGTTCTGTTTAAAGAACAAAAGTCTCTAGTGCTGTAAAGTATAGGCTTTAAGACATTGTCTCACCTTATGGTCACCCTCCATTCATTTCTATGGGAGCACTGAAAAAATATAGGCCAGCGGCGTGCTTGGCTATTTTCAATAGTCCCATAGAAATGAATAAAGAGCGCACCACGCAAGCACAGCCACCGCTCCATTCACTTCTTTGGAACTCCTGCATATAGCCGAGCCAGCTCGCGCTCCCATGGAAATGAACGGTGGGTAGTCACACATGTGCGGTGCGCTCTCACTCTATTTGAAATTTCGTTTTAGAGAGAGGTGTGGGTCCCAGAGGTGGGATCTGCATCTATCTGACATTGGCGGCATGTCCTAGTGATATGTCCCCAATGTTCGAGCTGAGACAGCCCCTTTAACAAAGATTTCAGTGACCACAGGGTCCACACAACACATGTACATAGGTTTTGGTGAATCCATTCCTTCTTCCTGGATGCTCTCCATTTAATGAAAAGCGTGCCTTCAGCAGCAGAGGTCTCAGAGATCTGCTCTTGGGACCAAACATAAAGGACGAACACATCTGTACTCTAGTCAAAGAACTTTAAACAGTACTGAAGAATTCCCTAAGACAGATTTGTAGACTATATTTGGGTTTCTGAGCCACAGTTTGGAGTACCTGAGACTTGTCTACCATAGTCCTAGCCCTAGTGTATTTTAAAGGGGATTTCTACCTGACGATTCAACATTTAACATCAACGCCTCCTCAATTATAACATTGTCATACGATTCCGAATGTTTCCTTCTGGGAAAAATGCTATAAAGTCTAAAGCGAATTTATCAAATCTTCAAAACTACGACTTGTTTCTAGAAATGAAAGCTGGCATCTACAGAACAGGCAGCTACATCTAGCTTCCTTGCTGAGATAATAGGATTAAAAGAAGATTGCCTCAGACTATATCTGGGAACTCTTGTGCGCATGTACATCTGTCACTCACTAGGCATTCAAAAGCAGGTATCTCCCAAAGCCCTTCTAGCACAAGACATTCCGGACACCGCATCAAGCAAAGTCAGCTAGGGTGTATTCACACAGGGCTGATTTGTTGCAGAAATTTCTATAACTGAGGGAGCCTGCAGAAATCCATGCAGATGCTGCAGGAACACCTTCATTCCCATCTACAGGATGGATTATCCATTGGCAGAAATTTCTGCAACAAATCTGAAGTGTGCGAACGCTGGCGGGTTTGCGCATTGGTTGATACATATACATAGCATGGACATTTTGTACTCCTACACGACATACTTTATAGTTACGTGAAGATCTAGCAGAGCTGAGTGTACCACTAAGTACAACTCGTTCACATTATCCATGGATTATCAGAATATATACTGTAAACGATGCGAGCTGAAAGGGTTAAGTGACAAATGTACATCTACACCACCGATACCTTTGATGCCATTTCCTAAAGACCATATTTACATATATAATCAAGATATTGATCCGAAACACTGTCAATTTGCTTTTTGGACCTAAGCCAGAACGGGCAGAGAGTGCAAACATCACACCGTCTACCAGTCCAGGTTCATCTGTCAATGATTAATATTCTACAAGAACTTGTCTCGACATGGTTTTGTGCTGCCTCTGATGGTTCACAAGGAGGCACTGAAGTGACGCAGGAAATGGTCTGATCTTCCCCATAATGAGAACGTATGAGACATCATTCACTCTTCAGATCAGTCAAAGGTAATTTTAGTAGACCGAGAAACACTACTTTTAGGGTACTGCCACACGTAAATCAGGTGTGGATTTAGAAAGAGAGAAGTCCTACTAGCCCTTTATACTTTCTTTCATAATTTACACCTGAGTTAAGCCTCCAGAATGGCGTACAAAGAAAACCTGACCGTTTGGCCGTACCCTTAGGCTAGTGTCACGACAGCGTTTGAGAGCGCCGCGCATCGGTATTAGTCCAGCATGTTTGCCGGGCTGCGGCCGGATCTCTGCCGGTCCTCATTATAGTCAATGGGGCAGGTAGCTTCTGGCAATGCCGGATCCAGAGAGCTCCAGCAAAGCTCTCAAGCTCTAGTGTGAAAATAGCCTTAGGGTATGAGCACCCGCGTTGGGGATGTGCCATACTGTGGTCGAGTTCCCTGCGCTGCCTCATATGAAACCACATTGTATAATTATTCTTCATTATTAACGGCTCGGCGGCATCTTCAATCCCGCACGGCCATTAAAAATACTGAACGGTGTGGTCTCATAAGTTTAATTAGAGACATGGCCGCAGCACGACCGCGTCCTGAACACCCCAAGACCGCACCGTATGCTCGTACCCTTAGTCTCTCTGACATGGTACTATAACCCAATTTTCATCTCTTGCTAGGCTATCTAGAAGTTGACACTGCCATTTTATTATATTGATTATAAGGTAGAATATATATATATCTTTATATTATTTATTTACATTTTTTTTACAAAAAATAAGATGGATTTCAATTGCCATGAAATCATCCAGATGGTCCACACAGGTCCACTGTACTGAAGAGTCCTGTTGCCTATGGGGAAGCCCTAGCCACTAAGTCACTGATGTCTCCTTAACCCTTCATACATGATGCAGCATTCTCTAGCTGTGGGGTATCACCCAAGAGGAAGGGAATTCCTTCCATCCAGGTCTGATCTGTTATTTCATCACTAGAGGGCAGCTCAGGAGAGCAGATGAAGTGTCCTCTCCAGCATGCCCTGTAGAAGACACTGTCACAGCCTGTACACTACAACACACAGTAACATAGAAGCAAACAGCACTCACTTGGAGTCCTCTGATCTTTATTGCGATCCTTTTTACCCTTCTTATTCCCCTTTCCTTCCTTCTTTCTGGTCTCAGACATAGCGAGGGATTTAAGGCTTCTTAATCGGATAACTTGAGCTATAGAATCCAGTGTGGTGTCTCTCCTGTCTGTGGTGTGGCAGTGCACTGAGCCCAGGACCTCCTCACTGCTGACTGTCTCCACTCACACGGACATCAGCTACAATCCACAAGAAGGCAGCACCAGCAACTCTCCACTACTTCCTAGCATCCAGGTGGAGGCGACACAAAAACAACTGGATGTCCTGTCTTCTGATGTGGAAAAAATAATACAAGTAGCCAAAAATATAGAATGGAAATGTAGAAGAAAAAAGAAGAATATATAAACGATGTCCTGCTTGGTTTGTATTCCTGCTACAAGTTTTTCCAAAGTTTCACTTGTCCCAAGTTTCTCCTGCCTTGCACTGGAGGAAACTCTCCCATTCAGCAGGAGTTTATGTGTTAGTAATGTCCTACCACTCACACACCCACTTTGAGGTGGAGCAATGCAGTACACGCAATCGCCTCTAGAGGTCACCTACAGTACTAGAAAACGTGTCTGTGTATACATATCTATCTATCTAATATACTTATATATCATCTATCTAATATACTTATATATCATCTATCTACTATCTATCTATCTATCTATCTATCTATTATCTATCTATCTATCTCCTATCTATTATCTATCTATCTATCTATCTATCTATCTATCTATCTATCTATCTATCTATTATCTATCTATTATCTATCTATTATCTATCTATCTATCTCCTATCTATCTATCTATCTATCTATCTATCTATCTATTATCTATCTATCTATCTATCTATCTATCTATCTATCTATTATCTATCTATCTATCCGTCTATCTATCTATCTATCTATCTATCTATTATCTATCTATCTATCTCCTATCTATCTATCTATCTATCTATCTATCTATTATCTATCTATCTATCTATCTATCTATCTATCTATTATCTATCTATCTATCCGTCTATCTATCTATCTATCTATCTATCTATTATCTATCTATCTATCTATCTATTATCTATCTATCTATCTATTATCTATCCGTCTATCTATCTATCTATCGATCTATCTATCTATCTATTATCTATCTATCTATTATCTATCTATCTATCTATCTCCTATCTATCTATCTATCTATCTATCTATTATCTATCTATTATCTATCTATCTATCTATCTATCTATCTATCTATCTATCTATCTATCTATCTATCTATTATCTATCTATTATCTGTCTATCTATCATCTATCTATCTATCTATCTATCTATCTATCTATCTAATATCTATCTATCTATCTATCTATCTATCTCTCTCCTATCTATTATCTATCTATCTATCTATCTATCTATCTATCTAATATCTATCTATCTATCTATCTATCTATCTATCTATCTCCTATCTATCTATCTATCTATCTATCTATCTATCTCATATCTATCTATCTATATATCTATTATCTATCTATTATCTATCTATCTATCTATCTATCTATCTATCTATCTATTATCTATCTATCTATCTATCTATCTAATATCTATCTGTC